>NW_018745000.1:2965466-2995466 GCF_001683475.1 Chenopodium quinoa
TAAAGGAGTTGGATGGAGAGCGATCGAGTATATCTTTTACTCGCCACATAAATGAGAGTTGAGTGTGTGAACACTAGTCTTGAATTCTATATGCTCTTGTGGTTTGCTCTATTTGACTATTGTCAGACAGGATGAGTAGTCAGATGGATTTGATTGGTTGACTTTGATGCATAACTGTCGAGTTTACCTTTAATCGTATTTATTGATTTGAATTGCTTTTGGGGTGAAGTATTGATTTATTTATTCATTGCTTTGCTTAGGGAACAAGCAAAGGTTTAGCTTGGGGGAATTTGATATACGTGTTTTATACAATGGTTTTCCCCGGTTTTACTTAGTAATTTTATATGGTTTTGAGCTCTACGGAGCCATTTCTTGCTAACAATCTCTTCTTTAGTGTATTCGATTGTTTTAGTAAGCTTTTCAGGAATATGAAGCGTTTCTAGGCAATTGGACGTGTTTTTAGTAGATTCGGAAGAGTTGATAGCCAAGAACTGCAATTTATGTGGAGTGCCCGACCGGGCATGGCTTGCCCGGGCAGACCGGGCAATGAAGAGTTCACAGGAAGAAGCCCAATTCTGAACGGTGCAACGCGCGCCCGATCGGGCAGGCTTCGCCCGGTCAGACCGGGCGATGAAGAAGTCAAGTTATGAAGATGCAATTCTGGAAACGTGTTACGCGCGCCCGACCGGGCGAGGTTCGCCCGGTCTGACCGGGCAAAGAAGGAAAACTGTCGTATTTTACGCAGCCTTCCTCCGCCCGATCGGGCGAGGTTTGCCCGGTCTGACCGGGCGATGTTCAAGATTGCGCGATTTCAGCTATTTCCGAATTTCTATCTTTTGAGGGTATAAATACCCTTTTGTAATTAACTTTTAAAGAGAGTTTTTTCATTAGTTTTTCTCCTTAAGCCCTAGAAAACTCTCAAGAACCCTAGTTTTATTTCCTTTAAGCAATTTCAATCTTTTAATCCCAGATTAATCAATTGTTCATCAACAATTTGAGTTCTTTCAATTGGAGTAATTGGTATTTATCTTACTTCACTCTTTTCTGATATTCACTGTTCTCTAAATATGTTTTCTTTACTGTTTCTTGTTTTTGAACTTTATTTTGATTTTATTATGATGTGTGAGTAGTTTCCTTAATCCGGGATCTTGCTAAGCTCGATTATGATTGATGTATAAAGTAGATCTTTAAATTCCCCAATAATAATCCCAATTGACATGCTTAATTGATTGTGTTTATGCCAATACTAGATTAGGAATAATTAGTATTGTTATCATCCCTTTGTTCTTATTGCAACGGAAGTTGGGTATTAACGGGATTAGGTTATTCCAATTAAGGGTTTGAAGATCATCACGGAAGTAGATGATTGAATAATTAGGAATCTAGGCATGGTGTTTAATGTCCCTTATTCGCTTGATTCCACGGAAGTAGGCTTGATAGTTAATTTGGGAAGCCATTGATAACTTGGAAGAGACCTTTGGTATTATTATTAGGGATTGCTTTTCTTCTTGTCAATTGATTTATATATTGGGGGTAGATTTATTAGTTTATCAATCATAATCGTGGTAATGCTTGATCTTGGATGCTTTAGTTTATTGATTAATATTTCCTCTAGTTAATTGTGTTATTTAATATATTAGTTGATTATTATCATCCATTATTGATTGGTGACGTGCTTAGTGATTAATTGAGTCTGATTAATTGAATGAACCATAGTCTCTTGGGATTCGATCCTTACTTGCCCTACTACACAGTTAGAAGGAATAGTTAGGTTATTTTTGTTAGGTACGCGATAAGCCTATCAAAGGGTAAGATTTTCAGTTCTTTACTTTCCATGAAGTAGCCCCCAAGTAATGTTTTACTGACCTTTTTGTCTTATCAAGACGGTGCTGCTGAGTTCGTGCCACCATGTATATCCATCCACTATCAGGGGATGTACGGGCTGATTGAGGAGATGATTTCTCCAGCTCCCGAGGGTAAGCGCTTCGTAGAGCGATCAATTCCTCGCCACCGGACTCGAGTAAGCCTAGTTATTCACAATTTTTTTTTATCCATATATCATGCATGTTTACTGACTTATTTCTCTGATAGTTTTCACGTGAGGTGGTTTCGGCGATGACACGATGTATAGATCCCTTCCGGAGCCAGCTCGTCCGGATGAGGAACGCGACCACTTGCCGTCGGGATGACGTCACCCGAGAGGTAGTCTTTATATATTTCCTTGCATTACTGTTTCAATTTTGCCCTATTTCTGATTTAATTCTTTTTGCAGGCCAGCCTATCGCTTCTCACACCCGCGCGAGATCTGAGGGGCGGAGGGATCTAGCGAGGTCCAGCTTGAGACGTTGTCGTACTTCGTTAGGGGGTAGAGGTGGTCGCTCCGAGGCTGCCCGTGCTGACGTTGCTGAGGGCTCGGGATCTTCTTCTGAGGGTGCTCATGCTGCACCAGTAGGAGAGGCTACCTCGGCTTTCAGAGGTGGTGGGATGTACGAGATAGGCTCGTCATCGCAGCAGCCTCCGCGGCCTCAGCCTCAGGTTGATCCTGGTTGGAGTTGTCCCACATTAAGTCTTCCTCCTCCTACGGAGGCTGGAGCTGGAGCTGGTGGAGAGGTGACTCCTCGTACGGCGCATTTTTATGACATGATGGGCATACGTCCTCCGGCGCCGTATTTTGTTCCTGTGTATATTTTATTTTGACTAGAACTTTGCCTTAGACTCATTATTTATAGACACATTTTGTATATTGTTATGCTATTACGAATTTATTTATTGTTATGTGTATGTTTGTGTGTGCAAGAGAAGTGTGACAACAATTTTGCGCAAAAATTCCGTCATTTTTATTATTGATGGAGGGTATCCGACTCTCTCCCCCAAAAAGAAAAAATAAAAAAGGAAAAAAGTCACATGAAATGTCGTGTGTTGGAATTTAAATAAAGTCCAAAAGAAAGAATAATATAATAAAAAAATGATAGCTATTTTAACTAGTTAGGAAAAAGGATAAAAAAGAAGATTCTTAGGAAAGATAATCGGATCCATAAAGTCATTAGTCGACTCAAGTTTAGTATTAAAAACACAGATTAATCAAGCGCGTGCTGTAACAAGTCGGCGCCAGCTGGCGCCACAATATGGCGCGTGGCGCCAGGCGCTACACTTAGCGTGTGGCGCCAAGCGTTGGCGGCTGGCGCCAATTACAGGATTTTGACGCCAATTGACGCTGATTCCGTATTTCATTCTGATTAAAACTTCTCGCAATTTGTGCATAAATAGCCCCCTGCCCAGCCGATTCTTTTCATAATACCAGCGAATAAAATTATTTTTTGCTTTAGAAATAATAACCATGTCTTTAGTCACCAAAACCTTCACCCAATATACTCATGAATGGTGTCGATCTCTTAATGCGAGGGAGAGAAAAGAATTAGATTTATTTCACTTGGGGGGAATTTATGGCATCAAAGGGGTAGATCTTGACTTAGATTTCATACATACCGCTCTAGAATTTTGGAATATTGATACTCATTGCTTCAGAATAGGGTATGATGAGATTAGCCCTTTGCCGGAGGAATTTGGTGCTATCTTAGGCTTCCCTGCAATAGACCCTATAGCAATCCCTAGAGTAGATGCATATTATTATAAGGATTTTGAGCGCTTCTTTAATTTGAAAGAAAGGGATTTATCAAAAATAGTAGATGGCAACATATTTAATTTGAAAGAATTTGCACGCCATCATTTTGATAAACCTCTTTCTGAATCTTTTCATATATATAGAAGAAGGGCGTTCCTGTTTTGCATGCTTAATCAATTTTTTCTTAGTAGTGGTAAAAATAATGAGGGCCAATCAATTATAACCACTGTTTTAGAACAAATTGAATCAGGGAGAAATCCAATGCCATTGATAGTTGGAGAGACTATGATTAGTCTGGATGAATTGAAAATGGACCTAAAAGTGCCTCTTCGCGGCTCTCCAATTTTATTAGAGGTAGAAAAATAATATTTTTAATTACAGAAATCAAAAAAATATTTTTGTATTGTAATAATAATTTATTTGCATTGCAATTTTTCACAGATGTGGCTAATGGAGAGGCTAGGATTAATTAGCCCTCCGGCTGATATTGAGAAGTATACTCCTAATTGCTTCGTGAGAAGGAAGAAGCGCATCCCTAAATTTGGGTGCCATGGGTGGAGAAAAGTCTTTGAATCACGTGATTTTGCTATCAAGTGGGTCGTCCCATGGTGGAAAATAGAAAGGATGGTTGGTGTTAACAAGCAACCTTTCTACCGTCTTCCAAGCTTGTCTCGTGTAACTTATTATTATCCCTGTAGGGTAAAAAGACAATACGTCTTGCTTCAGAATATTCCTTCCGGGGATCTTCGTCCTCCCTATGAGTACCCTGTATCACAAGAAGTAGATATATTTGATGCTTACTGGAGCGTTAGACTTTTATGGGAAGTGATTACCCAAAAGGTTCCTTCTTCTTTGCCCAATGATGTAAAGAAGTGGTTGCTGAAAAAATCTTTAATTGATCAGGGTAGAACCGATATGAAGAATCGTCTAGGTAACAGGGTGATTCCCGCCAAGGAACGCTTAGGTGCAAAAATTGAATTTAAAACACCTGCAATGCCTAGGAAGAAAGGTGCTACCAAAGATAAAGGGAAACGGAAAGCTACCACAGATAAAAAGGCTTGGGTGGAAAAGAAGCATGGAGTGTTAGCTGAAGGGGAGACCATCTACTCCAAAATTGAATATAGTTCCTCTAAAAGATGCCTACTAGCTAAAGTTATGGATGAGGAGGAGGAAGCAGACAAAAATTGGAAAAGAGCTAGAAAGGAAAAGAAAGATTAAGAGCATTGCTTAGCTTTAAATTTATTAGACTTAGATTATTATTTTTATTTAAAGTTAATTTATTTCAGCCTTATTTAAATTCCATCAATAATGTAATTTTATTTTTTTTAATGAAATTTGAGCTTTCAATTAAATTGTTTACTTTAAGTTTATTTTATTAAGTAATGAAAACCGAAAATAATTAATTTTCCAGAAATTCTTCGAGTACGGAAGTCGAAAATTTTCCGAAAAACACCGAAATTCGCCCAGAGTTTATTTCCGAATTGGCGCCAGTTATTGGCATTTGGCGCCTGCCATTGAAGTCTGGCGCCAGGCGTCACTTTCATCGGCTGACGCTAATGATTTCTGGCTGGCGCCATGTTCTTTTCTGCGACGCCAATAATTTGCCGATTTTCTGTTGAATTTTTAATTAATTCTGGAACGTGGAGATGTCGAGAAATAAAGTGGCCGCACCCGTAAAGGGTTGCCTACGTATCCTTTCTTAAGGAATCAGGCCGAACGTTGCTCTCTTGAGTATCCTACTCAAGTAATTATGGGTAGTATTTCTTAAGTTGGTCAAGATTTGTCATGTTTGAGAATTCATTGCCATCCATATCAGTTAGTTTTGCTGCACCTCCTGACAAGATTGTTTTGACAATGTAGGGTCTAGACCAATTAGGTCTAAATTTACCCCTTGGGTCTAAAACATTTTTTCTTAGTGCTTTTAATACTAAGTCTCCTACTTTGATATTTCTTGTCTTGACCTTCTTATTAAAATTCCTAGCCATACGAGTCTGGTAACACTGAGTGTGATGTAGTGCTTCTAGTCGTTTCTCATCGAGTAGACTCAATTCTTCATATCTTGCCCTAGTCCATTCAGCTTCATCGAGTTTACTCTCTAGCGCAATGCGTAGGGATGGTATTTCTAGTTTGACAGGTTGTACGACATCCATTCCATATACCAAGGAAAATGGCGTATTTCCTGTTGATGTACAGATTGACGTGCGATAACCCTACAATGCAAAGTGAAGCTTGTCAGGCCAATCCTTATAATTTTCCGTCATTTTCTTGATGATAGTCTTTAAATTTTTATTAGCTGCCTCGACTACTCCGTTTTCTTGAGGTCTATAAGGGGAAGAATGATGATGTTGAATGCCATATTTTTGTAGCAATTCTTCACATTTGGCTTGAAAGTGAGTTCCATTGTCACTTATCATTTCATGTGGGACTCCATATTGACAAATAATATTTTTTTTCGATAAAGAGTGCTACATGTTTTGCAGTGATTTTAGCGTACTATTGCGCTTCGACCCACTTTGTAAAGTAATCGATTGCTACTAGGATAAATTCGTGGCCTCCTGTTCCTGGGGGAGTGATTTTGCCAATGATGTCAATTCCCCATGTAGAGAATGGCCATGGCGATGTGTAGGTGCAGAGCAAAGATGGAGGGACATGTTGTAAATTGGCATAAATTTGGCACTTAGGGCATCTTTTTACGTATTGATGGAAATCCCTATTCATTATAGTCCAATAATATCCTTCTCGCATTATTTTCTAGATTAACATTTTGCCATTTATATGAGTCCCACAGATTCCTTCGTGGACTACTCGCATTGCTCTTTGTGCATCCTTCTTTCCTACGCATAGGAGAGCTCGACCTTTAGGTACCCTTTTATGTAGCTCGTTTTCTATGAGTATATATTGAGAAGCCAAAAGTCTTAATGCTCGCTTTGCTCTTTTTTCAGCATGAGGAGGGTATTCTCCATTGGTAACATAATTGAGTATGTCCGTGTACCATGGTTCTTCTTCTTCTTCTTCTTCGCCTAGGACTACTTCGTCGTCTTCTATGGCCTGGATGTATGCTGGTTTGTGCCTTTTTTCAATAGTTAGAGGCATTTTCTTGATTTCCGTGGGAATCCTAACCATTGAGGCTAATCTTTCCAAGGCATCAACAAATTGGTTTTCTTCTTTAGGTAGATATGTGTATTCTACCTTTTCTAACTGATCGGTAAGAGTTTCTAGATAGGTTTGGTAAGGGGCTAGGCTTTCGCTCCTTACTTTCCACCTCTTAGATATCTGATTGATGATCAAAGAAGAGTCTCCGAATAACCTTAACTTCTTTACTCCCAATGCCAAATCTGTTTCAAGGCCTACCACACATGCTTCATATTCAGCAGCATTGTTGGTTACGTCGAATTCAAGCTTTATGGAGATTGGAACATGCTCCTCTTTAGGTGATACTAGTAGTACTCCAACGCCACATCCCTTTTGGTTTGAGGCTCCGTCGAAATACAAGGTCCAAGTATCATCTTTAGTGACCATTAGGTCTTCATCTGGAAATTCATTGTCCTATATTGGCGTCGAGTCTTCTATTGGAAAATCTGCTAGACAGTCTGACACCACGGATCCTTTAATAGCTTTTTGTGGCATAAACCTTACATCGAACTAGGCTAGATTGACTATCCATCTTGATATGCGTCCATTGAGTGTAGATTTCTCGAACGGATACTTGAGTGGATCTAATCGGGAGACTACGAAAACGGTATGTACCAACATGTAATGTCTTAACTTAATTGTGGCCAACACCAAGGCGAGGCACAATTTCTCGAGCGGTGTATAGCGTGTTTCGTATTCAAGCATCTGTTTACTTAGGTAATAGACTGCGTTCTCTTTGCCTTCTACTTCTTGTGCTAGCATGGCTCCCATTGTCTCTTTGGTAACCGTCAAATATAACCTAAGAGGTATTCCGGGAAATGCTGGCGCTAATACGGGAGGATTTTTACGAGATAGGCTTTGATCTTTTAAAATGCTTTTTGACACTCGTCATCCCATATTACTGGTACATTCTTCTTGAGCTTCTTGAAGATTGGTTCACATATTGTCGTCAGTTTTGATATGAACCTACTTATGTATTGCAACCGGCCAATAAATCCTCGAATCTGTTTCTCAGTCTTGGGCGGTGGCATTGACATGATTGCTTTAATCTTGGTTGGGTCTACCTCTATTCCTCTAGAGCTTATGACGTATCCTAAGAGCTTGCTTGAGGTGACTCCAAAAGCACATTTTGATGGATTCAACCTCATGTTATATTTTCTTAACCTTTCGAAAAATTTCCTTAAGGCTAGTTGATGTCCTGGACAGTCTTTTGATTTTACAATCATGTCGTCGACATATACTTCGACCTCTTTATGCATCATGTCATGGAGTAAGGCAGTTGCTGCACGTTGGTAAGTAGCACCCGCGTTTTTAACCCGAATGACATTACTGTGTAGTAGTAAGTGCCCCATGGCATTATAAAAGTTGTTTTCTCCATGTCTTCTTCTTCCATGAGAATCTGGTTGTAACCTGCATACCCATCCATGAACGAGAGAAGCGCGTGATTTGCCGTGTTATCTACCAGAATATCGATGTGTGGCAAAGGGAAGTCATCCTTTGGACTTGCCTTATTTAGATCTCGATAGTTGACACACATCCTTACCCTTCCATCTTCCTTCGGAACTGGGACGACATTGGTGACCCATTCGGGGTATTTGGATACCTTGATGAAACCTGCAGTTATTTGTTTTTGGACTTCTTCTTTTATTTTAAGTGCTACCTCGGGTTTCATTTGACGCAACTTTTGTTTTACAGGTTTCATTCCTGGAATTAGTGGTATAGTGTGTTGAGCTATTTCTCTATTAATGCCTGGCGTGTCTTCATATGACCAAGAAAATACATCGATAAATTCTTTAAGTAAGTTAATTAAATCGGTTCTTTCTTGTTTATTCAATGTTTATCCGATTTTAACTTCTCTTTTATGAGTTGAATCATTCAAGATGTCAACTGTTTCAGTTTCTTCAATTACCGGTGTTTTCTTTTCGAGTGTTTCCATTGCATTAATAATTTCTTTGTCTTTTTCATCGTTAGCTAAGCAATGCTTGTCATCTTGAGTTAGGGAGGAACACAAGAAGTAAGGAGAATGAGAAATATTATTATACTCTGAGATCATTACATCAAAGAGTGATATGTCCTCAGGGACTGGATCACTAACTATCCTAGGAGAAGAAATAAGAAGGGGAGGTGTTACTACTAAAGACTTAGAAAACTCTAGAGGGAAAGACTTCGACTCAGACTCTGACTCAGACGACTCCTCAAACATCGGTCCCTGTCCTGTCGTGATTGATATCTTCCTTCCGCTTGGAGTAGTCACTTTGATAGTCTTGCGCCACCCTTGTAGTGATCCTTCAGCTGGAGTAATTAGCTTTGAGGGGTCGAAGCTTTCACTTTGTAGGACTATTTGAATGAACGAGGAGTTATCTTCTTCATAAGTTGGCTCATTCTTTTCTCGCCCAAACAGTAATCCCATGACGTTAAAGTCAAAGCATGGGGGTGATTTCTCCTTATGGACGGGAGTTGGGATTTCATCAGTGAAGTAGCAATCCAAGAAAATCTCGAATCCCGGTTGTCTTATGCCGTTTACAACAAATGGCTCGGGAAATTCATGGCATGGATAGTCCTCTCCTTCTTTTATGAACTGACCATTAAGCGTAAGAGGGTACTGATCCATTGGAATTGCTTTCTTTTGAATGCGAGCGTCCCTACGTGCTTTCAAATTTTCCTGGGCTCGCTTGAGATCTTTCCGAGTCGGTTCAAAACCAAGTCCGAAAGTATCTAACTTAGGGAGGCCAGGTGACTCCAGCGGTTTTGCCATTCCTTTCTTTTTTCCTAAAGTCATCCCAGGAAAGTGTCATTGTTTCTTCAGCATGGCTTTGACAATCATGTTGGAATGGGGGTCATGGAAAAGAGGGGTCCTTTCATCCTCCTGGATTAAGGAGACTTCTTCGTTAAAGCCCCATAAATCTTCATCATCTTCGTCGTGCTCTACATTAATGATTGGATTCTCTATGGATTTGATTCTCATGGGCGAAGCATCTATAGTGATTGGAATTCCCCCAACTATAGATTTTACTTGTTGGTGGAGAGATGAAGGGAAGACCTTTAGATCATGAAGCCAAGGGCGTCCCAACAATAAGTTGAATGAAGCTTTGACGTCCACTACTTGGAAAGTAGTAGCATGTTCTATTGCTCCTGCCGTTACATTTAGGGTAATTTTGCCAAGAGCTTGACGACGAGTATTATCGTAGGCTCTTATTCCTTATGTGGACGGAGTTAAGTCTTCATCCCTTATGCCGAGCATCCTCGCAGTTCTATGTGGACAGACATTGATAGCCGATCCATTGTCTACAAGAGTCATAGGAACATTCATCCTTTTGCAAACTACCGTGAGGTTTAATGCCTTGTAATGTTTGTCACCTTCTGGGGGTAAATCTTTGTCAGAATAGGTGATCAAATTAATCGGACTAGGAAGGTCACTTGTGAGGAAGTTGGCTAGTCCCTCAGGAATAGTGTCAGAATCTATCCCGATTTTATCCAAGGCATTCATTACAGCCAACCTATGTTCTCGAGATGTTGCCAGAAGTTTCCACACATTCATCTCAACTTTTGTCTTCTTAAACTGTTTAACAATGTCATTGTCTTCGATGATAGGTATGGGAACTTGGTTTATGGTTGGCATAGGTTGTGTTGAAACGGGAGGTTGCATTCTCCCAGATCTTGTGAGGACATCTATCGATGAATCTTCTTCAGCCCAAATGTCATCTGTGGTGTATGACACAGAAGGTGAAGGGCCTACTATGTCCTTTAGATAGACATCTTCTTCATCATTGTCCCAGACTCCATTAATGGTTGTATCCTCTTCTTGTTGAAATTGGACCAGTTTCTTTTCATCAATCATTTTCTGTACCAAATCCTTGTATTTGAAACAGTTTTCTATACCGTGACCCCCTGATTGATGATATTGACAGTAATATCTATCTGTCCTTTTTAATGACTCGAATGGTCTCGGTTCAGGAGGTTTGACCTCGCCACTCTCGGAGAGCATTTCGAACATTTGCGCATATGGGATCCCAATTGGAGTGTAGATTCTATTGCTCTTCTTGGGTTTTTTAGTGACTTGTAAGGGAAAGTGCTTTGCCTCATAAGTCGTTCTCACTAGTGTGAATTCTCTTTTAGGTTCTTCTTTCGGAAGTGGAAGCTCATCATATTTCTTATGGAGTTCGTTCATAACTTTGAGAGCTTCACGTAGTAGTTGTGATACCTCCCTCATAGACAGTGTGAGCAATTGTATATCTTCCTTATTTGCCAGTTCTGGAAGGCTATCCTTGACATCGAAAAAGATTTCCTCTTCTTTTTCTTTGACACAGATTTCTTTGACAGGTTTAATGAGAGATGAGGGGTCAACCTCGTTTTCTTCATCGGAGATAGCTAGGCTATGAGCGAGAGGTGCATTGTCAATACTTGGCTTCTTACTGGCAGGGGGCAACGACATTTTGTTATTGTCGATTAGGTCTTGGATAGCTTCCTTAAGCTTCCAACAACTTTCAGTGAGATGGCCCCTACCTTGGTGAGACTTGCAGTGTGCATTGGGGTTCCAGTTAACCGACCTCTTCACAACTAGTGGGTCCCGAAATGGTCCAATAGGAGTTATAAGACCTTTTGCATTTAATCGATCAAATGCGGTGTCATAGATCATGCCAATAGGAGTGAAGTTCCTCCTAAATGGTTTCTTCTATCCTTGGTTGTTCATGGCAAGAACTTCTCCTAAATTAAAGGTGCTAACATTATTTGAGTGGGCGGTTTTGGAAGAAGAAGGATTGTCGTTCTTCTTTCCTTTCCAGCCACTGTTGGAGTTATTGTTGGCAGCTTTTGACTTAGCCATGTCATCTTCAATATTGATCCCAATGTCATAAACAACCTTGAAGGTATTGAGATTATTTTGATACTTGAGATGCTTGGAATATTTTTCTTGAAGATTTTTGACGAACAGTCTCACAGACTCTTTTTCACTTGGCACCTCAATCATTTTAGCCGATGTTTCTCTCCATTTGTTAAAGAAAGAGGTGAAACCTTCATTCTCTTTTTGTTTGAGGATTTCAAGTTCTCTATGGTCAGTCTCGACTTGAATGTTGCACTTGTACCAATCAACAAAAGCGTTTGCTATAGACTCCCAGGTAGAGGTCTTGTCTTTCTCGAGATAAAAGAATCATTGTTGGCAAACGGTCTCTAGAGATAGTGAGAACATAGAAGGGAAGACCTTCTTATCGATACCCTAGATACTCATTATTGTTTCAAATGCTCTTAAATGAAATTAAGGGTTGTCAATTGCTCTGAATTTTGGGATGTCGTTGGCGCTGAACTTCTGCGGAAGAAGCTCTTTGTCCACCGTGACCCCTTGTGATGTAAGCTCTTGAAACTTGTAGTCGCTAGACAACTTGCTTAGACTCTCTTGCATGAGATCCATCTGTTGTTGCTTCGCGGGATCATCAATCTTGAGTGCGAGAAGCTTCAGTGTCTCAGTCACGGTAGCCAGTTGGTTCTTAAGATCATTGAATTCTTCTTGTGTTGCCATTATAGTCTTAGCTTTTCTCTTGCGAGCTATGGGTTTGTCGAAAAGTTGGATTTGTACGAAGATGTTATCTTTGATTAACCGTCCTTCCTTTCTTGACCACGCGCTGTAAATTAAACCAATTTGCGTTTTAATTACTTGACTCGAATCAACTTGACTTTACGGTTTATTTTAAGGAAAAAGGAAAAAGGGTCCATATTTTTTGGCAAAAATAATGTACATATTTTTAGGGAACTAGGTATTATTATTTTTTATTGGAGGATTAATATCCGACTTACCCCCTAAAAAAATGACGGAAAAACGCGCACACAAGACTCTCTTAATCATGGTCAAAGTATGTGTATTGGCGTGTGCGTTGAGTGTAAGTGACATGCTTGGACTCTTGTGTAAGACCATGGGACTTAGTGCCTTAACTCGATCATTGATTCAATTAAATATTATTGACAGAAAAATTAACCGAATTAAACAAAAGACTGATTAATTAGACCCTAGGTGATGACTCGACCAATAATCCGAACTGTCGGCCAAGCGACAGGACTGGCGTCACACTGTAGAGCTTGGCGCCAAACGACAGAGGTGTCGTCAGGCGCTACACTCCATAATTTGGCGCTACAGCTCAGACCTTGACACCAGTATTGGAGCTTCGGTCTGGGACTGTTTTCGGTGTTATTAGTCAATTGGGGTATGCCTAAAGTCGTACTAGGTCAATTTTTATTGAAATATTAGACTTTAATGACTCAAATTAATTAATTATTAAATTAAATAGGCAAAGTTCATTAAGTCATTAATTTTTTAGTCTCAACACAAGTCAACAAACTGTTAAGAAAAACATAGAATATATATGCACAACAAATATGCATAGTTAGTCAAGTAGGCACAATATGATGTAATGAGTTCGCAACCTAACCATGGCTCTAGTTCTCTAAAGTTCGGGATATGGTTTAGTCAAAGAGGGTCCATGGTTAATTGTCCGGATGCACCGCGCGGAAGCCTAACCGTGAAGGGTTGGCGCGAGTGGATGGGACACCGTGAGTTTTAGAAAAAACTCGCTTCCATGGTTTGGTGAATTCAACATCTCGGATGTACCCTTTGTTGCACGGAGCGTTCAATCGGGTAGATGGAGCATGAATTCCCTGAGGGTTATGTCCATATGTAGAACACATATGGGTTTCAAAAAAGTGAGAAAAAAATTCAATCAGGAAGTAGGACCGAGCAAACAATACGAAAAACTGGTCGAAATTAGAACGCATATTTCTGGCTCGATATTGGGGGAAATTGGCGCCAGCAATCTGAGACTGGCGCCAGATTTTAACTATAGCGCTTGGCGCCAATACTGGCGTCTGGCGCTACAACTAAAACACTGGCACCAAGCTCTGGCCCTGACGCTACTTCCCACATGCCTCAGCAGCTTTCTGTGCTCGATAAAATTTTCCAGTTTCGCGCGGTGTTATTTCAGTCCTAGTTGTGAAAGATATTTCTCAAATTTCCTACGTGTAAAATCCTATGTTTTTAACTCATTACGGATGGTCTTTCCAATGAGATATTTTTTATGCATATGACAATAATGTTAATCAAAATTACGCACATGAAATACTTAGAACGTTTCGAGTCTCATCCACTCATTCTAAATCATTGCCGAAACAAATTCAGGAATTAAAATAGAAATCCTCCCCATTGGAGTCGCCAAAAACTGTAGGGAATAATTTCAAGCGTTAACCCCTCTAGCTTGAACCCCACTGTGATCATACACTAAAGTACGGTGGCGTCCAAAAGGGAAGAAGATAGAGCAAAAGAGTCGCCAACAAGTTTTTAAGGAACTTGTAAACCGTTCATAGGATGAAGGTTACACCCCTTAACGATCCAAGAGATCGTCAACTCCATAAGGTCTAGAACCAAATAAGGGTTCGGGGATGAAGTTACAAATCCAACCTAAAAGAGATTGAACCTGCCCTATAATAGGCCTCTACTTTATTCTGATCATATTCATGTGCGCTTTCTGACTAACATGCAATCAATAGGTTTAATCCTAAGCCTGTTTATCTATGTTGGTTGAACATTAATGCACAAACAAACTATTATTGGCGATCACTTGAATTATAATCATATTAACTCTAACAAGATTATTAAATATCTTATTAAGCGTGATTACAAGTACCAATTCCCTTTAAACATGCATAGAAGGTGATCAAGCAATAAAAAAATAAATATCAAGCAACATAATAAATATCATCATCATAAAAATAAATTATAATTGAAATAATCATAATAATAATCATAAAATAAAATAATCATCATATTAATAATAATATTCATAATATTCATAAGTTATAACAATTATAATCATAATCATGTTCATGTTAATATTAAAGCATAATAAAAATAGCAAGATCCTAGGCATGATACTAACAAGATTATTAACAAACCCTAGCATGTCACTAAGCAATAAAAATCAAAACTTTAACCCTAACATGATACTAACAATCATAAATATTTGGAAGAACATAGGAAGCATCTCAGGAATCATATTTAATATTACCCTAGACATGATACTAGGAATATCATAATAACAATGTAAACATGATTTCTACATTATAATATCAATTAATCAATTAAAGTACTTACTTTGATGCCTCGTACCTCTTTCTAATAACAAAATACACACGTTAGTAACTTCAAGGAAAATAATAAACAAACAATTAAATTAAATAATTGAAAGAGAGATTAAGAAAGTTTAGACTAGATTTGGGACCAAACCCTCAGAAATTAAAACCTTTCACGTCTAGGGCAAAGGCAACTTCGAATATGGCTAGGTGTTTCTAGATCTTGTGAATGCAGAATTTTGTATGTGAAAAAGCAATTTTAGAAGAGAGAAAGAGAGAGAGATAGAGAGAGATGAATGAGTTAAAGAATGAATTAAAGAATGCTAATGAAAACTTGTGAATGAGGAGAATTGGTGAATTGGTGAATCTTGATTCATGAAAATGGAGTTTTTAATACGATATTTATAGAGAAAATCAGCCAAAAAGATAAATTAAACAAAACAGAGTCCGACACACAGAAAACAGAGCTGGCGCCACCCTTGGCTACTGGCGCCAGGCGCCAATGGCTAGCGCCTGGCGCCAGGCCTGGGGTCAGACGCCAAGCTTAAATTTAACATGTTTTCGAAAATCAGATAAGTTTGTCGTACTAGAGGATAAAATCATATAATTTCCTCGAAAATGCTATTTGATTTTAATTAAAACTCTGAAAAGTCAAAAGTCAATTTATCAATGCTAATTGAATTAGGAATGACAAAAACCTTCTAGAAGATTCTAGAAGACCAAAACCATTCCTAATTACATTAGGAATGATAAATCATATTAGGCCCTCCCCTAGATCATTGGGCCGTATATAAATCTCAAACCGGGCCCAGTTTGGTAAATTGGCCATAACTTCCTCAATAGTCATCGGAATTAGGCTTATAATATATCGTTGGAAAGGTCTTTGCAAGCCCCATCTAACTACACTACTACTGGACCCATATCATGGACCAACCAAACTGGATTGGCTATTTTCTTAAAATAAGTTTTCAAAAACAGAGAGAAGAGAAAAGAAAACAAAACTTTCCGCAACACTAGACTTTCCACACTTTCGCTTCATTCGATTATGATTCGACGTGAAAGGTACTCATTACCGGGTTTGGTTTTGGGGAGACACAAATGGGTGTCTACACATGTTCATGTTAATATTAAAGCATATTAATAGCAAGATCCTAGGTATGATACTAACAAGATTAATAACAAACCCTAGCATGTCACTAAGCAATAAAAATCAAATCTTTAACCCTAACATGGTACTAACAATCATAAATATTAGGAAGAACATAAAAGGCATCGCACTAATCATACTTGATATTAAAATTACCCTAGACATGATACTAGGAATATCATAATAACAATTTAAACATGATTTCTACATCATAACATCAATAAAAACCATTAAAGCATTTACTTTAATGCCTCGTACCTCTTTCTCATAACAAAATACACACGTTAGTAACTTCAAGGAATATAATAATCAAATAATTAAATTAAATAATTGAAAGAGAGATTTGGGACCAAACCCTCAGAAATTAAACCTTTCACGTCTAGGGCAAAGGCAACTTCGAATATGGCTAGGTGTTTCTAGATCTTGCAAATGCGGAATTTTGTATGTAAAGACTGGTTTAGAAAAAGAAAGAGAAAGAGATGGAGGAGAAGAGAATGCGAGAATTGATGATTGCGAATGAAAACTGATTGTAGGTGAATATAATTGAAAACTAATAGTTGATGAAATCTGGTTGTAGGTGATTATAATCGAAAACTGGTTGTTGATGAATGAAAACGGAGTTTTTAATACGTTATTTATAGAGAAAATCATCAAAAAAGATAAAATATCAAAACAGAGCATTCACGCACCTAAAACAGAGCTGGCGCCAATGCCTGGCGTTAGGCACTAACCCTGTTTTTGACGCGTTTTCTAAAATCAGAAAAATTTGGCCGTACAGGAGGATAAAATCGTATCTTTTCCTCAAAAATGCTCTTAGATTTTAATTAAAACTCTGAAAAGTCAACAAAAGTCAATTAATCAATGCTAATTGAATTAGGAATGAAAAGAACCTTCTAGAAGACTAAAACCATTCCTAATTGCATTAGAAATGATAAATCTATATTAGGCCCTCCTCTAGATCATTGGGCCGCATATAAGGCTCAAACCGGGCCTAGTTTGGTAAATTGGCCAGAACTTCCCCAATATTCATCGGAATTGGGCTTATAATATATCGTTGGAAAGCTCTTGTCAAGCCCCATCTAACTACACTACTATTGGACCCATATCATGGACCAACCAAATTGGATTGACTGTTTTCTTAAAAATAAGTTTTCAAAAACAGAGAGAAGAGAAAAGAAATTAAAACTATCCGCAACACTAAACTTTCCACACTTTCGCTTCATTCGATTATGATTCGACGCGAAAGGTACTCATCACCGGGTTTGGTTTTTGGGGAGACACAAATGGGTGTCTACAGAAGCCCCCACTTTGACTGAGTTTGGAGATACGCAAGTTTCCAAAACAAAAGTCAAAGTATCGATAGGGACGGAGAATGATTCAGAACGTTCTGCGATCCTAAACCATTCTTGTAATGCCGATACCTACAAACTAGCGTTAGTTAAACAGATAAAAGAGTTGAAAAACGCGTATCTTGCACCGTTAAGAACACGTCTCTGAAAGTAACCATTGTTTTGATGACCTTCTGCAAGCTAGAGAATGCCATCCCGCTTGAAAACCGCTACGCCTGTAACTGCTTCCAATATAGAAGATTGCTTCGCCTGAAACGATCCTCCTCCGCTTTGATAATATTCCACGTCCAAGGGAATACCATCGAAGATTGCTTCTCTTGAAACAATCCTCAGTTGTTTGTGACAACTCTCCACAATCTAGGGAACGCCATCTTGTTGTTTCGATGTTCACTCGTCTCTGAACAAGGAGCTTCTTTTTTTGAATATGTCCACGCGCCTCTGAACAAAGAGCTTCTTTTTGATATGACTCCAATTTCCGCTGTGATATTCTTCGAAAAGATCACTTCTTTTTTAATCCTTAATGTCGCTACGTCAGCACGTCGGTGCTTTGCTGCCTGTGAACCAGTATGTCGACAATCCTCTTTTATTTGGGAATAGTTTCCAACACAACTCTTGTATGATGTATGACAATCCGATTTAGGGAACGTTGTCAACGCCACGTAACAATCCATCCTTGGAAATGTTGCCACGATGAAGCGACAATCCGTACCTCGGAAAATTTGCCAAAATCCAATCTTTGGAAAAGTTTCCAATGCTTCGTAACAATCTTTCATAAGAACTTTGCTACGATCGACAATCCGCATCTTGGAATATAACTCTTGAAAGCAATCCACCTTGGAAATTTGCCAACGCTATGCGATAATCCTTTTAGGAAAATATTGCCACAATTGACAATCCGCGTCTTGGAACATTTGCAAAAAAGAGTCGACCGACAATCCACTTCGGGAAAATTTGCCACTTGCTGAAATGAATGACAATCCACGTAGAGGAACCTTTGCCGATATTTATGATGAATAGAAACCTACAACAATCCTTTGGGAAATTTTGCCATAGGGAACTGGGTGTATGACAATCCAATCTCGGAAAACTTGCCAGCGATCTATGAATGTATGACAATTCGAACTTGGAAAAAACTTGCCAAACAAAGAAGGAGTACGACAATCCACGCTTGGAAACTTTGCTAGAGATGACAATCCAATCTTGGAAAAATTGTCGTTGAAGAAGATGCACGACAATCCATTTTTGGAAATATTGTCAGTTGGGGATGACAATCCAATTTTTGGAAAACTTTGTCGTTTAATAAGAATGCGCGACAATCCATATTTGGAAATATTGTCGTTTAAGTGCTTTCTTTTGAACCGATTGTAATGAGCCAGTGTTTTAGGCGCTTAAGCTATGTGAGACGATTTTTTGTCAAGTCAATCACTTACTACGATTGTAATCGAGCCGACTACTAATCATGTCAAATTGCTTATAGGGGCTAACTGGCGCACCAAGGAACCCAAAATTGCTGCATGAGGTCGAAATCACCTTTCTGAGAGGCTTCGAGCTCTGTCGTTGCTGAGATATTTCTGGCGCCAGGAATTGGAGTAGGGTCCTCCCTATTCTGCTGCACCTGTATTTATTTTTACTATAGAACTTTGCCAATCTATTTAATTATCTTAGGGTTGACCTAAGGTTTAGCATTTCTTGACTCATCGACTTGACACGACTCAAGGCATAATCTTGACTCGATGTGATTGACTCGAGGTTGACTCGACTCAAAGTAAAATGACACGTGTGACTCGTGACCCGTGTGTGCATTGTATTATGATTGTGCGACTCGAAAATGCAAAAAAGCAAAAAAATTTCCGTCATTTTTGTGTAGGATACCGACTTTCTCCCGAAAAAGAAAGACGCGGAAAAAAGAATCGAAGTTTTCGAATGCATGTTGAATGAGCTTAGTCAAATGTTGTTTGATACTATCTCTCAAGGTTCAAGGATTAATCCATCCTAGGCTATCTCAATGGTGGACTCAATGATGAAAGTATTTGGGTAACTTAGGCACGGAGGCTAAGCACTTCATACTTCGTGATGGAATGACAATTATGATTGATGAGTGATGTTGATATGACAAGACATGCTTCAACGTTGTGTTAAGATTTCATGAAAAAGGGTTCCTAATGGAAGGTGTATTTGGTCATGTTTCTGTGATGTGTGTGAAAGTTACACTAAAGTTAGGCCGCAAGGGCTAAGTGTGTGGGAAAATATTATTTTTATAAGAGTCAAATAATGGTGACTCTTAGGCTAGGTAAGCTAATGATGTAGGGATCAAGCCCCAAGTCTAGCTCTAAGTGAATAGGGATGAGCATTGGAGATCCCATGATATGACCATGATGTGCGAATGTAAATATGAATGCAATTTTTTATTACGGCCGCACCTCGATGTGAGGTTGCCTACGTATTCGTTAGGAATCAGGCCGAACGTAGCTCTAGCCGAACATCGCACAAGTGTGTGTATACCTCAAAAAGGTATTTTTAAAGGTTGTAACGTGGTTAGGCTAAAGGTTGAAGAAGAAAGGGATAAAGGCTCAAGACCCTAGATAAGCCCCAAGGTGTGCAACCTTGCTTTTGAATCTTTGTATTTTTTTATGCTTGAGTTTCTACTCTTTTTTAGCTCTCTATTTTTGCTTTTTATTTTTTTTTGCTTTAGAATTTATTTTATTTTTATAAGTGTTGGAAATCCCGATCATGCGGTCTATCACTCACTTGGCATTCATGTTTCTCAGGCACGGTACCGAGCACTCGATAAGAGACGCAATCTGAGACGTGTTCGTGTCAAAGACATGTTCATGTCAAAGACATTGGAACACTTGCCGCTTTGTACACTTTTATTATTATTATTTTTTATTTTTTGCTATTTTAATCTTTTGATTTCACTCAAGCTTTTTTTGAAAATTGCATAAGTTGCACACAATCCCATCCCAAAGTAAGGTAGATATGGGTTGAAAAATGAAAGGTCTATCGTTAGACGAGGCGCCAATGCCTGGCGTTAGGCACTAACCCTGTTTTTGACGCGTTTTCTAAAATCAGATAAATTTGGTCGTACAGAAGGATAAAATCGTATCTTTTCCTCAAAAATGCTCTTTGATTTTAATTAAAACTCTTAAAAGTCAACAAAAGTCAATTTATCAATGCTAATTGAATTAGGAATGAAAAGAACCTTCTAGAAGAATCTAGAAGACTAAAACCATTCCTAATTGCATTAGGAATGATAAATCTATATTAGGCCCTCCTCTAGATCATTGGGCCGCATATAAGGCTCAAACCGGGCCCAGTCTGGTAAATTGGCCATAACTTCCCTAATATTCATCGGAATTGGGCTTATAATATATCGTTGGAAAGATCTTGTCAAGCCCCATCCAACTACACTACTATTGGACCCATATCATGGACCAACCAAATTGGATTGACTGTTTTCTTAAAAATAAGTTTTCAAAAACAGAGAGAAGAGAAAAGAAATTAAAACTATCCGCAGCACTAAACTTTCCACACTTTCGATTCATTCGATTATGATTCGACGCGAAAGGTACTCATCACCGGGTTTGGTTTTTGGGGAGACACAAATGGGTGTCTACAACATGACTACTCAATAGTAGGTCCATATGTGCAAAAGGCCTGAGGTTGGCCATATTTTCATGGAATGATGATTTTGGTACATGGTTATGGTCTACCTCAAGGAGGGCCTATCCAAGGTTGTAACGTGGTTAAGCTTGGGGTTATGAAGAATGGACAGGCTCAAGTATACTCCCAAAATCCCTTACTTTTGGTGCTTCTTAGATTAAAACCTTTTCTGCTTTATGTGGCAACTTTCTACATTAGATGTCTTTTCCTTGTCGTCTCTCTCTCTCTCCTTTTTTTCTCTCTTTTTTTTTACGAGCTTTGTTTCGGGTTTAGAATGATTGTTTTCTTTCTTTTGCATTGGATCATTCCTTTTTAGGCTTAGACTAACTTTGTGTCCCCCTTTTATGTTTCGTTCCCCCAATTTTCTATTTATATCTCTTTGCACCATTCCCATCCCAAGGTATGGAATAATGTAGGTTGAATAACTAAGGCTTAACTGACGAGGCTCAAAAGGGCTGCCAAGAAGATGGATTTCCTCTAAGGTTAAGAACATGGGATTATATTTGTGGAGTTTCAAGTTGCCTCCCGTGTTGGTGAATCATCATATCCTTTCTTTGTGGGCCAAAGATGGGTCTCTTTTCGTTCGATAGATCTAGTAAGCCAAAGCTTATCAAGATTCTTGAAGTATTGAGTATGTATGCCTTTTTCATATTACCTGTTTGTATGTATGAGTTTTATTTAATTCGAGCCAATAACATTAAAAAGATTGCAAAGAGCACAAGATAGACGTACTTGAAAATATATTTTTTATTTATTAATTAATGAGAGTACAAAATAAGTAGATTCGACAGCATGAATCTCTTAGTCTATCATAAATAATAAAGGAAAGAAACAAAACAAGACCTAGGGTGCTACATCTTGAATTGTTGACAACTTCTTGAGATGGCGTCTTCGAGCTTTGTCCGTTTCCGACATAGGTGAAATCCTCTCTAAAAATCTAGTCCATCTATATTATTCATGGTTTCATTTATCAAGTCCCTTTCAATTATTGTTCCCACAGTATAGACCTTTTGAAATGTGTCTAAACCAAGGTATTGTAAATGGCACTTGTATGGTGGAGACATATTGTCTATGAACTTTGGGACAAGTTCATGATTCGGAGGTCTTTGTGAAAGTAGAGAAACCTTTGATCGCCACCTGGAAAATAAATTAATGAAGGCTTCTTTTTCCCCTTGCTTAAGCAATTCAAGATCGCGTAAGGTAGTTGTGAGCTCGATGTTATCTCCATATTGGGTTAAAAACGCTTTTACAACGTCACTCCTAGTGGAAGTTTGTTTTTCATCGAGGTTATAAAACCATGATCTAGCATTTGGGTCCAATGAAAGAGGAAAATACATGCATATAGGCTTTGCTCAACCCCTTTCAATGCCATTATTCCAATAAAGCTCATTAAGTGAGTCCTAGGATTGTCTGTAACCTTAAAGGTTGGCAAATCCGTAGTCAAGAACTTTTTTGAGAGAGTCTTGCCACTAGGTTGTGGTGCAAGCTCAAAATTGAAGTACTTAGTCCATGAGCTAACTTGAAGGACAAGTTTCTCCAAGGCCTCTAGCTTTTCGGCTCTTATTTTTTCTTGCAAAATATTTTCTTTTTCTTTCTCTGCTTTTATTTTAGCCTTTTCTGCCTTTTTATGAGCCTTTAATTGGGCTTCTTCTTCTCGTAGGGCCTTTAGGTTTTGGAGTTCCTGTCTAAGTTTCTCCAATTCTGCTTTGTCACCCATAATTGGACTAGTATGCGAATGTGGAATATGACCTATTAATGTGTGTCACGAGAAATTGAACGCGTTCACTTAAACCTTTTCCGCCAAGCATTCAAACAATGAACCAAAGTCAAAATGATTGTTTTAATTTTTTTTAATCCTTGTAATACGAATTCACTTTAAGCAAGTTTGTTGATGAAGAATGTCAAAAAATTCACGAACAATCATTAATGGAATGTCATGATTTGTGTTGACTTCAACAAGGTAATCATCTAAGGATTTTACTTTAAATGAATTGTTTTCGAAAAAGGTAGAAGAGAAAGAAAAGAAAGTTGGATTGAAAATGCTCATCAAATTTTTAGGAATATTAATTGAACCGAACACACTCCTTAAAAAGACCGAATACTATAGTATACTTTGATCATTTAGATTACAATAGAGATCAATATCATTTTTTTTTTAAATTATGATTCTCATATTGTTCATCTTTAAAGGATAATATGTTACTATTTGCTTAAAAAGAATGATGGCCTCCGAATGTAAAATCTAAGAAATAATCATTTTCTCGGTTTTATCATTCTTTTTTATTTTTGTGTGTGTGTGTGAGGCAATCATCTCGAGTAAAGTTCTCAAGATTTTCTTTTTAAACAATAGAAGAGGTAAATACTCTTAAATCAAGGTTGACCAAATACAACTAAAAAAATGATGAACACAAAAATAGGCACGTTTAAGAATGAACATATTGATGACGTCCTATTAAGGGATGCGAGCTTCTAATGACAAACCTCATAAGAAGTAATGTAATTAGTTCGATTATAAAGTACGTAACGAATCATCATAATCAAAATAGTATCGCGCGCAATTTTCGTCTTGCGCTAAGGTGGAAAGTGCAACTTCTAGAGAAGCATTGCTTTTTTTTTTTTTTTTTTTTTTTTGCGTAAACGCAAGGAGAACGATAAGAAATATGTTTTTAGATTTTTTCGAAAATAAAAAAGACAATCAAAGTAAAAGTTAGACAACTTTGTTAGCCAAAGAGTTATTTGTAGCACCTACTTAACGATTAACCTTGAAGCGGTAGTATCGTTTCCTCCGTATGATATTGCTCCTAACGAGTCAAAGTCAACGTTGAACATTGGGCGCGCGCAAGATACAGTGTTGCGCGTGGGTGCCGCGCGCAATTTCTGAATTTGCGCTTGGAGGACGCGCGCAACTTTGACAGTTACGCGTGCCACCTGGTAGGTTCGACAATTTTTATTTTTATTTTTTTTATTTTTTTTTGTCGAACCACAATTTTTTTTATTGCGAATTTTTTTTATATATCTTGGTAACAAGTTGGAATTAGTTAGATTAGACACGAAGCACATATTCCTGTAGTCACATAAGCATGCCACAAGTTAAGATTTACATATTGTCATTCTAAGGTAAAAAAGGCTTGGGTGTCCAAGGTACCATATCTTAAGAAACGACGCACAAATCAATCACTCAACGAGTTGACCTATGACATCGTCCTCCCAACATTTTGTTGGCGATATGGGTGGGATGATTGTTATTGATTTCGGAATAGAAGCCTAAGCTAGTGTTGGCAGCCCCTAGTCAATGAGCCAATCCCCAATGTTTAAGTGTGTTATACTTATGCATGATGCAATGTTGCTTGTTTGGTTTTTACTTTTTTGTAAAATAAAGATATTATGCGTTCATGTCTCGCCCTTTAACCAGAGATTATCCAAGTTAGTTCTCGTTACAACCCATAGGCAACCTGGTGTTGGAAACCTTGGGCCATAACTACAAACTAATCATGTAACCTCTAAGTCCCCAGTGGAGTCGCCACTGTAAGGAGGGTGATACCATCGTAAGGGGTACTCTCCTTAAATGCCCATGGCCCTTTAAAATCCTAGGAATTTACACTTATTAGGGTGTATTAGGATTTGAATTCCTGACTGTTGGAAGACCATGAATTAGAAATGATTTTATCATACATGTTTTTTTGTAAGGAACAAGTAGGAGTCGCCAATGAGTTCTAGGAAAACCCATAAACCTCGTTCATGCCTTTCTCCCAAGTAGAGTTCAAGGGATATTTAGCATGAATCATAAGTTTACCCATGCCTAAATTGGTCTACATAAACCAGAAATGAGTTCGGGAGCGAGGGTACCAAGATAACGTTCCCTTTAGAGGGGAATCGCGATCCTAGCCCTAGTGCGGCCTCTATCAGCTCTTCCTTTTGCACAATTTCATTACCAAACAATATATGCAACGTGATACCTAAAACTATGTTAGTTAATTTTATTTACACACATCAATTCGCATAGGAATTACATCGTAAGGTCTTTATTCTTATTTAATCAAATTCGTGAAAAGAACAAGAAAATAAACAATATTCGCCTTGACTTAAGTGATCAACCAACAATTATATTATTCAATTCTAATCTTTATTTAACGAAAGATACTATGTGGAATTGATTAATTAATTATTTTAAAGATGATCAAACAAAACTAGTTAATTAATTAAGGTTCTTTTAAAAAAGAAAATAGTTGTGATTTAACTAAGTGCTCGGGAGTTTACCACTTCTCATTGCTAGATCTCCGTTTAGAACACTTATGGATTCCTTGTTGTTGGGGAACCTCCACCGTAGTAACAAAGTATCAAAAGGGGTGAGTGTTTAGGATAAGAGGGTTAGGAAGCACAAGTTCACAAGTATTCTGCCAGCATTTTAGGTTATTTTCTGTGTGTTTAAGCCTCGGATTAGGGTCTTATTTATAGGGAATGATTAGGTTTAGGGTAAAGAGCATTTTGCCGCAGCAGGTGTCGTGCAAAACTGGATGAGTTGCGCGCGGCCATAGCGCGCAAGTGAATAAGTCGCGCGCAGATTACGCGCGCAAATATTTGTCTTGCGCGCAGCTCTATGGTAAGATTCAATTTTCCGATTTTTTTGATATTCTGAATCTTTTGCAAGCGCATCTCCAGAAGTTGCGCGGAGTGTCACGCGCAACTGAATAAGTTGCGCGCGACTTCCCAGCGCGACTTTATGAGATGCGCGCGACATTTTCCGCGACAGCTTTAATTTTAACATAGGCGCTCCTAAATTCGTCATTATTGGGTTTTGAGCACGGGCTTAAGACTAAATATGATCGGGTTTAGTTAATTGGACCTTGTATAGGCCTCGTTTTTTCTATTCGGGCTAGTCTTTTGTGTTTTATGGCTTAATTAGTTATCCATAAGTATTCTTCACTTTGATCCAACACGAAGATGGCTTTATTTATCGTCATTGCACTTCCTGTCGGGACAGGAGGCTAAAAGTAGATGTCTACAGTTAGCCCCCACTTTGATCGAGTCTAGGATAGACGATGATCAAAGTAGTCAAGGAAAAATTCGAGACTCCTTCTGCAAAGTTCACTAAGGTTAGAGAATCTTTCAGTAATGTTTAAGGATGTCGAAACAGTCCTCGGTTTGCTAAGTGTTTGAAACAAGTAGCTATTAAGGCTAGAGAAAGTTTTCCCTAGTCTTAACGCGCTAAAGAATCTAGATTGATTCTTTGCAATTGTAGAATAATTTTACAAGTAAATGTATTCTGGGTGATGTCAAGTCATGAGAAGAGATCGGTTTTAAAAAGAATAAAAGGGGATGATTTCCTCTCAATCATGTCATCGTTGGCAGTCCCTCGATATGTCATTGAAACTTTAGCCAGACTTTAACAAAGTAAAAATAACGAAAAGGGGTTTTCGATATTCAAACCGAAAAGGGTCTGGCATTCGAGCCGGGTCCGGTATTCGAATCGGATGTCCACAAGATAGAAATACATGTCTCTGTACTGGAGGCATATATCCAAATCTAGTGAGAGGAAAGAAAGTCAGCAAATCTCTCAGCAGTTTTGTCCACAAGATGAGTACACGTGTCTCAGGATTGGGGGCACGTGACTACATGGGTGCGACATTGTCTCGTTGCTCTTTATACAGGGGGTTGACGAACACCCTAACTGTCCGGTAAGTTAGTAAGCTCACTAACTACCGTATTTGCTTCCATTCAAGAAGTGCTTGTTCATGAAGGTTCGGCGCGCCTGTCGACTGTGAGCTAACGCCTACAGTAATAGGCTACCTTTTATTTATAATATTTATTTGTTATTTTCCGAAATTTTATTTTAAAAGTTTCAAATTATTAATCTGGGTCGAAAATTATTTTAACAAATTATTTTATGCACCTTTATTCTACAATTTATGTCCAATCAAACAAGCCTAACCCATTTGTTTACTTAATTGACACATTATTTTTATGAGGCCCAATCTTCCTATTTACCCTACAGCTCTCTCCTATAAATACCCCATGAATCCCCAAAAATTTCCCACACAAAAAGGTTAGTCTTATTTTCTCTTTTGTTTTATGAATTTGTGTAATTATAGTTATTGATTTTTGGGTTTTGATTTTATTGTTTGAAATTAATTTAATTAGTATCAAATTGTATTTTGATGATTAAACCTTATAATTTCAGATTTTATAAATGTCATAATTTTCAGATTTTGTAAATTTTATAACCTAGGGTTTTTAATTATTGAAAACCATGATTTTAGGGTTTTTATGAACAATTGATTTAGGGCTTTTATAGTAATGATGTTTTGAAATTTTGGTTTATAACTACTGATTAGTTTAACTTAATTCCTGATTATTTTGAACACGTAAATTCGTGTTTTATTTTCTAGATTTCCGTTTGTTAATATTAATCCCGTTTTAATCCCGATCAGGTTCTGAACTCATCCGATTTTGATAAGATTGTAGTGTTTTCCATGTGGAAACAATGTTTTAAGAAAGACTTAATACCTTTGGTAATGAGCACCACCTTCTCGTGGCCAAATTCAGCCTCTAAATATGATTTTCGAGCAGTTTTTGATTTTTAACGAAGTTTTTTATGCTTAAAATTTTATTCTTGAGTTTGATTAAACAAATTATAAAATTAATTATGTTTAAATTTAATTAAGCATAAGTTTATATTTTTATTGAAGTTTTAAGAGGTTTTCATCATGATATATTATTGGAAATTACTTGGGTTAGTAATATTAATTGTTGGTTGTTTTTTTAGGAAGTGATTATTTCCTATGAGACTTTTAATTGAGTATAAAAGTGATGTGTTGATAAAGTTTTGAAGGGTTTTTATTTAATCTAAAGTGCTGGAAATAGTTTCTAAGTACTACTTTTGATGTTTTATAAAGAGGGTTTAATTACCCATTAAAAAGGGAGATTATTAGCGGTTTTTAAATAATTTTCAGATTTTTATTAAACTTTAAACTTGCTGTAATTTCATGTATAAGAGTGTATTTAAGGTTTTTATGAAGAAAATTTAAAGAACTATATATAAGCCTTTAATTTTAACTACAGGGAAGGTTTTAAAGTGTTGTTTGATTTGGATTTCGAAGGTTTTAAAGTAAGTTAGTATTGCTGTAAATTTGATTGATTGAGTATTGATTGAGATCGATGTCATTGTTTGGTTTAGGAGAGGAGTTTATTCAAGGTGATTTTTAGATAGTAAAGTGGCCAACCAATTTTTTTATTCAATGTACGTATAAGTTACGAAACCTTGCCTTTAGAAGCATGTTTAGGAAGAAATAAGAACTTAGTATCATGTATAGAATAGACTGAGAATAATTGTTTGGTTATACATTGTGATTTCCGTATGATGTGCTCTATTTTACTTTGCAAATATTATTTATGCATTAACTTTGCAAGATGCGCTTAGAGGCAAAGGTATGTGAATATGTGGAATGATTTATTTATTACTCATTCATGATTATTGAAATAGAATGAGTAAAGGAAGAATTCAAGTCTTATAAGACGAGGTTAAGGTTTTGGAGTGCCTTATGCACTCAAGGTGTGTATACATCGAGGTAGTTAAAGGAATAATAAAGGTTGCTTGTCACTAATAAATCAAGAATTGAAATTGGAAAGTTGTATTACTTGATTGAATTGATATTGGATTGATTGTATTATTTGCATATGAGTCATCACCAAGTCTAAACTTGTAAATCACGTAAAGTGCAAGATGGATGAGCAATAAAACTCTGGATTGGTGCACATCTAGAGTAATGACAATCAGGGGTTGGGGTACACAGGGTATTAGCCGTGCACTTTTCTCGATGCTGTCTGATCTACGAGTCTCTTATTTCAAATACTTTTCAAAACTAGGAGTTAGATGAGATCTCATACTAACTACGATCACGGAGTCGCGCCCGTGGTCGTTGGATGTTTATTGATGTTTCCGAAAGGAGGCATGGTTTTTTTTTTTTTTTTTTTTTTTTTTTTTTTTTTTTTTTTTTTTATTGATGTTCCAAGTGGAGCATGGGTTGGACAACCTTGTTTATTGCTTAATCCAATGAAATAAATAAATGAGTTAGCTACTCTCAACTAGTGAAGTCTTAATAAAATTGATAGTTGAGTCTATAATTTAATGATGCATGATGTTTGATTATTACTAGCATGTTAGGGATTTCTTAATTTATTTCGCAGCTTGTATGTACTCAGCTTGTATGTTTTATTTATAATTTATTAGTATGTTCTATAATTATGTTTTAATGATTAATGGTTGTAAATTTTAGATTATAAAGTATTTTATTTTCAGATTTTATAAAGTATTAAAAGTTAGGGTTTTAATTTATTCAAGACTTGATTTTTAGGGTTCTTGTATAAATTAATTTGGGGCTTTTATATACTCAATGTTTCTATGGATAATTTAAGTATAAAGATGTATTTTGATGAAGTTTTAAAGGGTTTTTGATTAGTTTAAAGTGCTATAATTTTATTTAAAGTAGTATAATTGTGATTTTAATGAAAGAGTTTAATTACCCAATATAAGATAGGTTAATTAGGAGTCTTTAAATAATTTTCAGATTATTACAAGTTGTTTAAAGTGAGTTTAAGTTGCTTGAAATTATGTATACAAGGGTAATTAATATAGTAATATTGTCCCCTTATGTAGGAGAGTTGGTTATGAAATTATTGTAGTGTATTCGGCTACTTTAAGGGCTTACTTGAGGTACGTACACGTACTTAAAAATTTATTAAGCGTGTAGAAACATGCTAGGATTTACTTAATTGATTCCACGTTAGTGTCATGCTAGGAATTAATTGGAATGATTGAATTGAAATGAGATTGGTGATTTGAATTGGAGTGATCGAATTGAGAATGGTTTTGGTGAGTTATTTGTGAAGCATGATTGGTTGAAATAAATTATTTATTGGAATTGATGATATTGGAATATTGTCATTGAACCATATTTTTTGTTATTGGCATGTTTGAAGGT